>NW_028168827.1:0-21250 GCF_964035555.1 Netta rufina | reverse complement strand
GGGCCCTCGGGAAAGCTGGGCAGGGGCAGCTCCCAATTAGCAGCCCCCTCGTCAGCGAAGCGGCACCGCTCCATGGCCGCCACCTGGGAAGGAGAAGGGAGAGAAACGGCGCTGAGGAGGGCCCCAAAAACACACTGGGACCCCCCCCCCCATGGCGGAGAAAAATGGGGGCTGGGGGCTAGGGGAGGATTTGGGGATGCGGAGTAGGAATTAGGGGGCTTTTTATGAGGGAAACCTGCTCCCAGCCCCACAAATACCCCATTTCCCCCCTAACAGGGTTCTAATTAGGAACTGGGGGGGGCTTTTCCTGAGGTAAATTCTTCTCCCAGTCCCATAAAAAGCCACGTTCCCCCCTTCCAAGGCTCTAATTAGGAATTAGGGGCTTTTTCCTGAGGTGAACCCTGCTCCCAGCCCCACAAAACACCACACGCCCCCCCTCCCAATAACGTAATTGGGAACTGGGGGGGCTTTTCCTGAGGTAAACTTTGCCCCCAGCACCCACAAAACCCACACACGCCCCCTCCCAAGAATGTAATTAGCAACTGAGGGGGCTTTTTCTGAGGTAAATTCTTCTCCCAGCCCCACAAAACATCGCATAACCCCTCCAAGAACATAATTAAGAACTTTGGGGCTTTTCCTGAGGTAAATTCTTCTCCCAGCCCCACAAAACGCCACGAGCCCCCCTTCCGAGGCACTAAAAAGGGATTTTGGGGCTCTCCCTGAGGTAAATATAACTCCTAACCCCACAAAACGCCGCGTGCCCCCCTCCCAGAGCCTAATTCGGACCGGGGGGGCTCTCCCTGAGGTAACCTCGCCCCCCTCAGCCCCTAATTAGTTAATTGGGGTCTCCCCGTGAGCCCACCCCCGCCCCTCCCCCCCTCACCCGCCCCCACCCGTCGCCGCGCCGCCCCCTGCCCGTTCCCGCCCGCGGCGCTGCGCATGCGCGGGGCGGGAGGGGGCGGGGGGGGGAGCGCCGCGCCTCGTGCCGCCGGCCCGCAGGGCGCCTGCGCGCAGCGTCACGTGACGGGGCTGCGGCGGGAAAAGGCGGGAGGAGAAGGCGGCGACGCCATCTTGGAGACGGGCAGGGGGCTGGAGGAGCGGCCCTCCCGCCGCCCTGTGCCTCAGGAGGGGGGGCGACGTGAGGTAAAACTTTAAGAAAAGAGCCCCCCCGGGGGATAAAGACATCAAAAAGGGCCTCCCGTTTGAAATAAAGGGTTAGAAAGGGCCCCGCCTTTGAGGTAAAGGGGTAAGGGCTGCCCTGTGAGGTAAAGGTTTAAGGAAGGGCCCCCCCTTTGAGATAAGAGCTTAAGGGACCCTCCCCTGAGGTAAAAGTTTAAGGAATTCTGCCCCCCCCTTGGGGTAAAGAGTTATAAAAGGGCCCCCCCCCCATTGAGGTAAAGGGCTAAGGGCTCCCCCATGAGGTAAAAGTTTAAGGAATGACCCCCCCTCTTTGAGGTAAAGGGCTAAGGGCCCCCCCTTGAGGTAAAGGATTACAGAAGGGCCCCCCTCTGAGGTAAAAATTTACAGGATCCCCCCTTGAGGTAAAGGGTTAAGGCCCCCCCATGAGGTAAAGCCATAAAAAAGGCTCCCTGCCCTTGAAATAAAGATTAAGCCCCCCTCCGTGAGGTAAAAATCTTAAGGAAAGGTGTCCCCCGTGAAGTAAAACTTTAAAAGAAGGGCCCCCACTTTGAGGTAAAGGTCTGAGGGACCCCCCCGTGAGGTGAAGGTTTAAGGCAATGGGTGGGGGGGCAGGGAGGTGACCAGGGGTGAAGCCATCAGGCCTGGTTTTTGGTCAGTTTTCTATCAAATTTTATTGAAATGTCAATTATTCGACTTTAAACAGGGGCCGGTGCCTTGCAGGACATCTTCACCCCCCCCCCCCCCCCCCCCCCCACACGGAGCCCTGAGAGCAAAGCACCGATGCCTCCGAGGTGGCACAGCTCATTCCCCCCCCCCTCACACTCCCGATTTCTTTATTTTACGCCCAAATTTCAGGAGGACGCCCTCAGGGAGAGCCGAGCCCCCGAGCGATGCCCGAGGCAGCCCCCTGGGGGGATCCTGAAGAAATGGGGTGAAAAATGAGCCGAAAGGGGGGCGAAAAATCAGCCAAAAGTAAGGGGTTGGGGTCCCCTGGGGCTCAGGGTGGGGTCCCTGTGGGTCTGGGGTCCCCTGGGACTTGGGGTCAGGGTCCTGGGGGTCCCGGGTCCCTGTGGGCTCTGCTCCCTTTGGGTCTGGGTCCCCTGGGGCTCAGGGCCAGGGTCCTGGGTCCCCATAGGGCTTGGGGCCGGGGTCCTGGGTTCCCATGGGGCTCAGCCCCTGTGGGTCTGGGTCTCCTGAAGTTCAGGGGACAGGGTCCTGGGGGGGTCCCTGGTCCCCATGGGGCTCGGGATGGGGTCCCCGTGGGTCTGGGGTCCCCATGAGCCCTGGTCCCTATGGGGTTGGGGTCCCCTGGGGCTTGGGGCCGGGGTCCTGGGGGTCCCGGGTCCCCGTGGGCTCAGTCCCCGTGGGTCTGGGGTCCCGTGGGGCTCAGGACTTGCTCCCTGTGGGTCTGGGGTCCCCGTGAGCCCTGGTCCCTTTGGGGTTGGGGTCCCCTGGGGCTTGGGGCCGGGGTCCTGGGGGTCCCGGGTCCCCAAGGGGCTCAGTCCCCGTGGGTCTGGGGTCCCGTGGGCGCTGCTCCCTTTGGGGTTGGGGTCCCCTGGGGCTCGGGGCAGGGTCCCCGTGGGTCTGGGGTCCCGGGGGCCTCGTCCCGCGCTCCCCGTCCCCGCGGGGTCCCTTGGCCCCGCCCCCTGGGCGCCCCGCCTGGCCCCGCCCCTCTCGGCGCTGTCCCCGCCCCCCGCCGCGCCCAGCCAATGGCGGGCTGTAAACACGGCGGCGCGCCCCGCCCCCTGCCCCGCGCCGCCCCGCCCCGCGGCGCGCCAATGGCCCGCGGGAGCCGGCGCGGGGCGGGGCCTGGCGGCGAGGACCCCGCGGCGGGCCGGGGCTGCCCCGCGCTGTGCCTGCGCCGCGCTGCCGCTCCCCGCTGGTGGTGGCGGCGGCGGCGGTGCCCGGTGTGGGGGGGGGAGGGGAACCGGGAGCGAGCGATGCGGGGGGGCCCTCGCCCCCCCCGCGCTGTGGTGTCACAACAGGCGTGCGGCGCAGCGCCGCGGTCCCCAGCCACTAATTAATTGTTAATTAAGGGGGGGGGGGAGCCGGGACACCGGGGAGAGGGGGGGGCGGCGGAGGAGCCCCGGGGACCCCCCCGAGAAGGGGAGCGGGGCTGAGCGGGCTCCTGCAGGGTGTTAGAGGGGAGGGGGGGGGCAAAACAGAGAGGGGAGGGGGTAAAATAGAGAGAGGGGGGTAAATAGAGAGGGAGAGGGGGTAAAACCGGGAAGGGGGGGGGGGAAACAGGGAAAGGGGGGGGTAAAACCGGGGAGAGGGGGGGTGAAATAGGGAAAAGGGGGGGGGGTAAAATAGGGGAGGGGAGGGGTAAAAGAGGGAAAGGGGAGGTGGAATAGGGAAAAGGGGGGGGTGAACCGGGAGGGGGGGGCCCCCATGCCGGCAGCAGCCCGGGGCGGGGGCCGGCGGGGGCTCCTCTCGCGCCCCCCCCCCCGCCCCGCTGCCGCCGCGATGCCGCCCGTAGGGCCCGGCCCCTTCCCCGCAGCCGCGCCCGGCGATCAGGCAGCGCGCTGGCCCGCTACGTCTCGGTGCCTGCCGGGGTCCTGGCTCCGGAGCCCGTGCGGGGATGTGTGGGAGACCCCGCGCCGGCCGCCGCTCAGAGCTCACGGTGAGTTGTTACAATGTAGCGATCCCGGGCCCCCTCCCCCCGCCCCCCCTCCCCCCACCCCACCCCCCCTCCCCTCCCGGCCCCCCCCCCCCCCCCCGTTCCTTCACCCCCCCCCCCCCGGCCCCGTTCCCGCTCCGGGCCCCCCCCCCCGAGCCCCGCCGCTTTTCCTCACCCCCCCCCCCCACCCCCCCCCTCTCCTCCTCCTCCCCTCCCGGTTCTCTCCCCCCCTCCCCCCCCGCCCCTTTTCCCCGCCCCCTCCCCGCTCTCCCGGACCCCCCCCCCCCCCCCCACGAGCCCCGGGGGGAGCCGCGGCCGAATAAAGTGGAGTTTGCGCCCCCCCCCCCTCCTCCTGCGCCCCCCCCCCCCCACTCCGCGCCCCGACGCCCCCCGCCTTTTGTTCGCTCGGCACGGCCGGGGGGGGGGGGCCGCGACCCCCGGGGATGGCCCCCCCCGGGGATGTTCCCCCCCCCGGATGTTGTGCGCCCCTGGTATTGCCCCCCCCGCACTGTTGATGAGCCCCCCCCTCACTGTTGATGTGCCCCCCCCCCCCGGTGTTACACCCCCTGCCGTTGTGCCCCCCCCCCATGATGTCCCTTATGGTGAACTCCCCCCCCCTCGATGTTGTACACCCCTGGCATTGCCCCCCCCCGACGTTACGCCCCCTGGCATTGAGCCCCCATGATGTTGTGCCCCCCCCCATGATGTCCCCTATGGTGATGTGACCCCCCTGGTGTTACACTCCCTGGCATTGCCCCCCCGATGATGTTGTGCCCCCCCCAAGTGATGCACCCCTCCGATGTCATACACCCCCTACCATTGTGCCCCCCCAGGTGCTGTGCACCCCTCACGGTGCCCCCCCCAGGGATTGCACCCCCCCCAGATGTCGTGCACCCCCCCCAGATGTCGTGCACCCCCCCAGGTGCTGTGCCCCCCCCTTGGCATCCTGCACCCCCCACATTGTGCCCCCTTGGGTGTTGTACCCCACATCCTGCACCCCCCTGGTGTTCTGTTCCCCCACGTTGCCCCCTCCCGGGCGCTGTGCACCCCCCCGTGTTGTGCACCCCCCACACTGAGCACCCACCTTGTTGCCATCAGCACCCCCAGCCCCGTGCCCTGGTGACCCCACGAGGGGCCTGGTGGGCTCAGGGGGTCCCCACTGGGCTTGGGGCACCTTGGGGGTGCCTTGAGGTGCTTTGGGGCACCTTGGGGAGTGCCTCGGGGTGCTTTGGGGCACCTTAGGGTGCCTCGGGGTGCCTCGGGGCACCTCACGGTGCTTTGGGGCACCTCAGGGTGCCATGGGGGATGCCTTGAGGTGCTTTGGGGCACCTTGGGGTGCCTTGGGGGGTGTCTTGGGGCACCTTGAGATGCTTTGGGGTGCCTTGGGGCACCTCAGGGCGCCATGGGGGGTGCCTCAGGGTGCCTTGGGGGCACCTTGGGGTGCCTTGGGGGGTGCCTTGGGGCACCTCGAGGTGCTTTGGGGCACCTTGGGGTGCCTTGGGAGTGCCTCAGGGTGCCTTGAGGTGCTTTGGGGCACCTCAGGGTGCTTTGGGGGTGCCCTGGGGGAGCCTCAGGGTGCATTGGGGCACCTCAGGGTGCCCTGGGGGTACCTTGGGGCACCTTGGGGTGGGGGTGGCCCCCTCCTACTGCTACTGGGGGCCGCTTGGTGCCGGGCGATGCTGGAGGGTGACAGCGCCACGGGGACACCCAGTGGGACCCCCTCCTTCCTCCCCAAGCCCCCCCATGGGTGCAGCCCTCCTCTTCCTCGGCCCCCAGGGCCAAAATTTTCTCCCCGGCGCCTTGGCGGAGCCCAGCTTGGTGCTGGGGAGTCGCTGGCGCGGTGGCCGCGGCGCTGCCGGGCTCAGGCCACCAAATTTGGGGTTTTTGGTAGGAGCAGGCTGCCAAATTTGGGGTTTTGGGCAGGAAGGGGCTGCCCAATTTCAGGCTCTGAGGGGTTATCACGCCTCCGCGGGGAAACCTGCCGAAATCGGGGTGAAATTGGGGTGAAATCGCCTTGTTTGCAGCACCGCCAGCGGCCGCGGTGGGCTTGGAGAGAGGGAAGGGAGTGGTGGGAGCTCTCTGGTTGATTTTTGAGGGGAAAATTGGGCCGAAAACTCGGGTTTCGGGGTCAGGCCCGGCGCCGGTGTTTGGCTTTTTCCCCGGGCAACCGCCGAGGGCCCCCGGTGCCGCTCCCGAGCGAAGTCTGGAAATGATTTGGAGCAAAAGGCGGCGCTGGGAGGAGGGAAGGAGGGAGGGAAGGGGAGCGAGCAGCGGGCGCCGGGCTCCTGCCTCCCACCAGGCACCGGTGAATCGGGGGGCTGGGGGGGGTGGGCATGAGGGGACCCCGAATTTCTCGGGGTTGGGGGTGCTGGGGCGCAGAGAGGTGCTGGTCGGGAGGGGTGGGAGGATGGAGATGGTTTTTGGTGGAGCCTCGGGGACTGGGAGGAATGGGGAGACTGGATCAAAGCGGGGAGGATGAATTGGGGTGGAGCTGGGGACGTGAATTGGTGCTGGGAGCCTGAACTGGGGCAGAGCTGGGGACCTGAATTGGTGCTGGGAGCCTGAACTGGGGCAGAGCTGGGGACCTGAATCGGAGTGGAGCAGGGAGCCTGAACTGGATTGGAGTGGGGAGCCTGAATTGGTGCTGGGAGCCTAAATCGGAGTGGAGCTGGGGACCTGAACTGGAGCGGGGAGCCTGAACTGGATTGGAACAGGGAGCCTGAATCAGTGCTGGGAGCCGAAATCGGAGCAGAGCTGGGGACCTGGATTGGAGTGGAGCTGGGGACCTGAACTGGAGCAGGGAGCCTGAACTGGATTGGAGTGGACTGGGGAGCCTGAATTGGTGCTGGGAGCAGAACTGGGGACCTGGATCGGAGTGGAGCTGGGAACTGAAGTTGGAGTGGAACCGGGAGCCTGAATCGGAGTGAAGTGGGGAGCCTGAATCGAAGCAGAGCTGGGAACCGAAATCGGTGGTGGGAGCCTGAATCGGAGTGGAGCCAGGAGCCTGAATCGGAGTGGAGCCAGGAGCCTGAATCAGAGTGGAACCAGGAGCCTGAATCAAAGCGGAGCTGGGAACCGAAATCGGAGCGGATTTGGGGACCCAAATCACCACGAGGAACCTGAATCAGAGCAGGGCGCCTAAACCAGAGCTGGGAACCTGAATCGGAGCGGCGCTGGGAGCCTAAACCGGAGCAGGGAGCTGCAGCCCCTACTCGTGGCCGCCAGCCTCCGAAATTTTGGGATTGACCCTCGGGGGGGGAGTGGGGGGGGACACAAAGGGGGCTGCTGGGGGCAGCGCCGCTCGCGCCCGGTTCCTGGAGCTCCCGGGCACGGCGCTCGGGAGCCGGCCGTTAAAAATAGCCGCTCGCCGTCGGTATGTTCAGAATCTGCCCCGTTTCCTTTTTTAAATTTCTGCGAGCGAAGAAGAAAAAAAACAAAAAACAAAAAAGAAAAAGAAGAAGAAGAGCAGCACCCCGCGCGGCGGCTCCTTGCGGCTCAAATATTTATCAGCGTGAGGGGGGGGCTCCTGCCGGGCCCTGGGGGCTTCCCCGGGGTCCCACAGCAGGGCCCCGACCCCGTCCCGTGGCTCCGGGGTCAATTTTGCTGGAGAAAACCTCAAAAAGAGAAAAATGGCACCCGAAAGGGTGGTAAAAGGAGCGGGTGGCACCGTGGGGCGCAGGACGGGTGGGGTCCTGCAGCTCGCTCCACCCTAAACCCTAAAGTTTGGTGGTCCCAAAGCGGTGATGCCCGCGGGGGGGGGGGTCAGGAGTGAATTTTGGGGGGATTTTTGGGGGTCTGTGGGGCCGAGGTGCCTGCTCGGGGTTGGTTTTTCCACCTCTCCTTGCCGGGCGGTGCAGGGGGTAAAGTCCGGAGGCGTCCCCAAGGTGTAAAGTCCTCCCCGGGGTTCCGCGTTCCCGCAGCGGGCAGGGGGTGGGCGACCCCCCCCCGGGGGGCCGGGAGACGTCGGGAGGAGCGGGGCGGATTTTAAGGAAGAAACTGGGGGATTTGGGCAACCCGGGCTCGGTGCTGGGTCCCCATCCGGCTCCGCGTTCCCGTAACCGCTCGGTTTGGCGTCGCCAGGGGGGGTTTTGGGTGGAGAATCCCCGATTTGGATGCTCTGGGCTCGGCCTAATGATGGTTTTTGACACCCCGGTGCGTCAAACGGGGCAGCAAGAGGGGAGGGGACACGGGGGGGGGACACGGTGGGCTCCTGGCACCGTTTTCTTGCCCCCCAGCACCCCGGTGAAGCCCCCGCTGGTTTTTGTAGGGTTTTTGGTGATCCAGCTGCTCAGAAACGAGCCTGTGTGGGGTCAAATCCAATTCCCAAGGCACAAAATTGGGGAATTCCTCTCCTGCTGCCTTCCCCCAGCCGGGGGGGCGGTCGTGGGGAGCCCCCAAATTTTGGGCAGGGTCGTGGAGCCCCGCGGGGTCCCCCTCCAGCGGGTTCCCCGCTCGTTCCCCGTCCCTTTTTTGAGCTGGCTCGCGCCTCCTCGTTAGCTCGGAGCTCGTTAGCGGCCTCGTTTTGAGCCCTGCCCAGCCCACAGCTGCGGAGCAGATCCGGGCGGGGGGGGGACACCAAAATAACACCAAAAACACGACGGGGAAAAAAAGAAAAATAAACCCAAAACGAGCGTTTCCCATCCTTGCTCCTCAAAAGGGGTTTGGCAAAGAGGGCGGCTGGGGCTGAGGTTATCAGAAGGAGACCCTCGGCTCCCCCTTCTCAACCCAAATAGCCCAAAAATGTGCCAAGAAATGCCCCAAAAACATACAAACGCCCCCAAAACATGCAAAGAAGCATCCAAAAAATGTACAAACGCCCCAAAAGCATGCAAAGAAGCATCCCAAAACCATACAAACGCCCCAAAAGCATGCAAAGAAACATCCAAAACCTGTACAAACGCCCCAAAAACATGCAAAGAAGCATCCAAAAACCATACAAACGCCCCAAAAACATGCAAAGAAACATCCAAAACCATACAAATGCCCCCAAACCTTCAAAGAAACATCCCAAAACCGTACAAAAGCCCCCAAAATATGCAAAGAAACATCCCAAAACCGTACAAACGCCCCAAAAACACGCAAAGAAGCATCCAAAAACCATACAAACGCCCCCAAAACATGCACCAAACCTCGCCTGGCGTCG
Source organism: Netta rufina (assembly GCF_964035555.1). Taxonomy (NCBI): domain Eukaryota; kingdom Metazoa; phylum Chordata; class Aves; order Anseriformes; family Anatidae; genus Netta; species Netta rufina. The sequence continues at coordinate 12,347 of NW_028168827.1, read as the reverse complement.
GGTAGGACGGACCCGCCGACCTCCCTCTCCCCGCTCCCCCATTTTGGTTGTAAAAAGGGCTTTTTTTGTCCCTTCTGGATGGGTTTTTTGGGCCTGCTTGGCTCTCTCCGGATGGGGCTCGCGCCAGGAGGCGGCAGGGGGGAGCCGGCGCCCCGCCCCTTGCAAAAACACCCCAAAACACCCCAAAATAACTCCGTTATTTGTGTTCAGGGAGGCTGAAGCCCAGAGGACCCCCAGCGCCTGAGCAGATCTGGTCGTGCGCGGGGATTTTGCGGCGGGCCCGGGCAGGATGAGCGGCGGCGAGCGCCCCTAGGTAGGTGCCCCCCCCGGGGGGAGCAGCTCCCCGTGGTGCCCCCACCCCAATAACGCGCCTCTCCTCTCCTCTCCTCTCCTCTCCTCTCTTTGCAGTTGACATGGATGATGAAGACGGCCGGTGCTTGCTTGATGTCATTTGGTGAGTGGGTTTTTGGGGGGGCCGCCAGCGGCTTCGCTGCTCTTCCTCCGCCGGCCTCAGATTGATTCTGAGAGACCCCAAAAAAAAAAAGAACCCCTGGGTGCGCTCGGGAGGGTGCCCAAACGGCTGGAAATGGGGAGTTTGGTGGTTTATTGTGTTCTGTCCCCAAAAAAAATCCCACCTAGGGCTGCACAGGGCGCTTTGCCCGGCCCCTCGTTACCCCGAGCGCTGCTGGAACCCCTCCTCACGGCCCTTTTTGGGGTTATGAGTCCGTCCCCTGAAGGTTTTCGCCCCCTAAACTCTTCCCCTCCTGTTTTACAGCGACCCCCAGGCCCTGAACGACTTCCTCCATGGATCCGAGAAGGTGAGCGGGGGCCTCGCTCGCGGGAAAAAAAAAAACAAAACTAAAAAAATTTTGCCTAAAAAAAAAACGTTTGCGCCGGTCAAAGACAACCCCGGGCTGAGACCCCTTCCACTTCCACGACTCTTTTTTTTATTATTATTATTTTTTTCCCTTTTTTCCCCTTTTTCCTCGCTTCTGTCGGGCTCTGCCCAAGCCCTGGTGGCGGCGCTTCGGGGACCTTGGCAGAAGGGGTCGGGTGCTGCTCGACCCGGCATTTTGGGGCCATTTCAGGCAAAAACGGGTGTTCAGCTGGGAGGGAGGCTCGCCCCACCGCTGCCCGCACGCCGTTCCCAGTCAGCGCTGAACTGGGCTTTTTTTTGTTGTTGTTTTTTTTTCATGATTTTTTTTTTCATACTCCGTGTAAAGAAAGTAAATTAAATCTTTTTAATTACAGATTGACAGTGATGATCTCCTGGACAACACAGGAGATGCAGCCAGTGCCTTTTTTGAAGGTGCTGGGGTATGTATTTGGGTCATTCCTACGTGGGGAGCGGTAGCTTAGAAACCTTCCTTTGGATTTTTTCCCCCCCCTTTTTGGTTTTTTTTTTGGTTTTGAGGCTCGTTTGCAGGCAGTGCTCCCCGGATCTGGAGAGAAGCAGCCCCAAGGGGTGTCCCCCCCCCCAACCAGGTCGGGGGGAGCCAAACCCGATGCTCGTGGGAGGAAGGAGAGCAGGGAAGGAGCAGCGGCGCTCCCAGCCCTCCAGGGGGAATTTGGGGAAAATTTGGGCGTTTTGGAGCAAAAATGTCTCCTCACCATCCACTTCGCTCCCCCCAGGTGGAGCAGGGAGCGCTCCTCTTCCTCCCCCTCACATCCCACTGGAATAGCAGAGGAAAACGAGAGGCAGAAACTCTAAAACCCTTCTCTTTTTGCCCCAGGATCCCATTTTTTTGGCCCGAAGGTCATTTTTTCCCCCTCCACCTGCACGTAAATTTAACAGAACCTTTTTTTTTTTGTCCCCTCCGTTCCTGTTCGCGTTGCTCTTTATTTTTTTCCTGAGGACTTTGCTCAAAGCCGCTGCTGATTTATCGCTGCTGAGCATAGCGGAGGGCTGAGGGTTAGCTCTGCGCGCCTTTAATTAGCTCATAGACTTTAATTTTTTGCTGGATTTTGGATTCTCCTCTTCCAAAGGCGCTTCTCCCTCCCGGGTGCGGGGCAGCGCGAGGTGCTGGGCGCGAGGGGAGGCGCGGGGCTCTCGCTGAGAGCCTTTAGGGAGTGAAATTTCCCCCTCCAGCCCCGGCAGCAGCCTCGGGTTTATCCCTGAGGAATTAGGGAGGGCGAGGAGCGCGCCCTGACCCCGCTGGCTCCTTTACACCGGGTCCAGGCTCGTTCCTCGAGGTGTCCCGGGCAGCTCCGGGGCTCCCCGGGGCGATGCTTTGTGCAGAGCTTTGCCATCCCCACACCACGAGCGCTGCGAGCACCGGCGGGGCCGCGAGGCAGAGCAGGAAACCTCCCCCCCCCGTTTCTCCCACACCCCCCAATTCAACTCCTTCTCCTCTCTCCCCCCGCGTCCCAGCTGCACGTCCAGGAGCCCTCCGGCAACCACCTGAACGCCGAGCAGAGCCAGCCCGCCACCAGCGTGGACCTCGATTTCCTGGAGGATGACATCCTGGGCTCCCCGGCCGGCAGCGGCGCCGCCGCCGCCGCCGCCCTGCCCAACGCGGAGCAGCCCTGCGACATCCTCCAGCAGAGCCTGCAGGAGGCCAACATCACGGAGCAGACGCTGGAGGCCGAGGCCGAGCTGGACCTGGGCTCCTTCCAGCTGCCCACGCTGCAGCCCGTGGTGCAAGCCGCCTCCGACGGCGCCCCGCAGATCTTCTCCGGCGGCGCCGACCTGCTGGGGCTGCAGCAGCCCGCCGTCCTCACGCACCAGGCGCTGGTGCAGCAGCCGGTGGGGGCCGAGGTGGTGAACAAAGCCATCAGCGTGCAGCCCTTCCTGCAGCAGGTGGGGCTGGGCAACGTCACCATCCAGCCCATCTCCAACCTGCAGGGCTTGCCCAACGGCAGCCCCGGCGGCGCGCTGGGCATCGCGCCCATCCAGGTGGTGGGCCAGCAGGTGATGGCCATCAACCAGCCGGCGCAGCAGCTGATCGCCAAGCCCGTGCAGCCCTCGCCGGTGGCCGCCATGCCCGTGGGCAGCTACATCGCCCAGCCGGCCCCCGAGCAGCAGCAGGTGACGCTGGCCTCGGCCGGCGTCTCGCCGCAGGGCGCCGGGCTGGTGCTGCAGAAGAACCTGCCGGCCGTGGCCACCACCACGCTCAACGGCGGCTCCGTTTTCGGCGGCGTGGCCGGCGCCCCGGCCTCGCAGCCCCTCACCGTCACCTCCAGCCTCAGCAGCCCCCTGGTGCAGGCGCAGAACGTCATCATCCACCGCACGCCCACCCCCATCCAGCCCAAACCCGCCGGCGTCCTGCAGCAGAAGCTCTACCAGATCACCCCCAAGCCCTTCGCCCCCAACAACGCCGCCCTCGCCATCCCCAACGAGGCCGCCCTGCAGCAGCAGAAGGCGCAGCAGAACCTCACCTTCATGGCGGGCAAGGCCGGCCAGAACGTGGTGCTCTCGGGCTTCCCCCAGGGGCTGCCGGCCAACGTCTTCAAGCAGCCCCCGCCGCAGCAGCCGGCGCTCAGCAAGCCCATGAGCGTGCAGCTCCTCAACCAGGGCAGCAGCATCGTCATCCCGGCGCAGCACGTGCCGCAGGCGGTGCTGCAGGGCCAGAACCAGTTCCTGCTCCCCGGGCAGCTGGCCGGCGCCTCCGCCGTGCAGCTCCCGCAGCAGCTCTCGGCCCTGCCGGCCAACATGGGCGGCCAAATCCTCGCCGCCTCGCACGCCAGCGGCCAGGCTCACATCATCACCAGCCCGGGGCCGGGCGGGCAGCTGATCGCCAACCAGGCGCTGCCGGCGCAGATCCTCACCAACCAGAACCTGGCCGGGCAGCTCAACCTGGGCCAGGTGCTGACCTCGCAGAACGCCCACGGCACCGCTCACATCCTCTCGGCCCCCATCCAGCTGCAGCCGGGCCAAGTGGGGCAGCCGGCCCTCTTCCAGATGCCCGTCTCCTTGGCCGGCGGCCTCACCACGCAGAGCCAGCCGGCGGTGGCCGCCTCGCTGCCCGGCGGTGCCATCGGCCAGCCGGGCCCCACGGTGATCCAGGGGGTGACGCTGCCCAGCCAGGTGGCCATGCTCAACGCCGCCGACAACCTGGGCCCCGCCGTCAGCATCCAGCCCCCCTCCGCCGCCGCCAGCAGCCAGAGCCCCGGTTTGGTGCAGCCGCAGCCCGCCTCCGCCGCCGGCCTCCTCCCCGGCGCCGAGCAGTCGCCCATCCTCACCGTCCAGGCGGCCCCGCAGCCGCCCGCCGCGCCGCCGCCGCTGCAGCTCAGCGTGCAGCCCCCGCCGCCCGCCCCGCCGCCGCCGCCGCCGCCGCCGCCCGCCCCGGCTCAGCCCAGCCCCGGTTTGGCCTCTTCCAGCCCCGAAAAAATCATCCTGGGCCAGGCGGCCGCCGGCGCCGTCATCAGCCAGGACTCCATGCAGATGTTCCTGCAGCAGGCGAGTAGATCCGCACCGCGGGGGGGGATGCCTCGTGGGGGACGGGGACGGGTTCGGGGTCCCCGTTGGGTGCTGGGGACGGGTTCGGGGTCCCCATGGGTGCCGGGGATGGGTTTGGTGTCCCCGTGGGTGCCCGGGATGGGTTTGGTGTCCCCGTTGGCACTGGGGATGGGTTTGGTGTCCCCATGGGTGCCCAGGATGGGTTCGGTGTCCCCGTGGGTGCCAGGGACCGGTTTGATGTCCCCATGGGTGCCGGGGACGGGTTCGGTGTCCCCATGGGTAATAGGGATGGGTTTGATGTCCCCATGGGTGCCGGGATGGGTTTGGTGTCCCCGTGGGTGCCAGGGACAGGTTCGGTGGCCCCATGGGTAATAGGGATGGGTTTGGTGTCCCCATAGGTGCTGGGGACAGGTTTGGTGTCCCCATGGGTGCCCAGGATGGGTTCGGTGTCCCCGTGGGTGCCGGGCACAGGTTTGGTGTCCCCGTGGGTGCTGGGGACGGGTTCGGTGTCCCCGTGGGTGCTGGGGACGGGTTCGGTGTCCCCGTGGGTGCCAGGGACCGGTTTGATGTCCCCATGGGTGCCGGGGACGGGTTCGGTGTCCCCATGGGTAATAGGGATGGGTTTGATGTCCCCATGGGTGCCGGGATGGGTTTGGTGTCCCCGTGGGTGCCAGGGACAGGTTCGGTGGCCCCATGGGTAATAGGGATGGGTTTGGTGTCCCCATAGGTGCTGGGGACAGGTTTGGTGTCCCCATGGGTGCCCAGGATGGGTTCGGTGTCCCCGTGGGTGCCGGGCACAGGTTTGGTGTCCCCGTGGGTGCTGGGGACGGGTTCGGTGTCCCCGTGGGTGCTGGGGACGGGTTCGGTGTCCCCGTGGGTGCCAGGGACGGGTTTGGTGTCCCCATGGGTGCCCAGAACGGGTTCAGTGTCCCCATGGGTGCCGGGGACGGGTTCGGTGTCCCCGTGGGTGCCGGGGCTGAGCCCCGTGGGTTATCGGGGATCGGGGATTGGGTTCGGGGCCCGGTGGCACCGCGCGGCGTCCCGGCATCGCCAAGGCTGAGCTGCCCGCTTGTCGGGGTGATTGTGGTTGGTGGGTGCCAAGGGGAGGTTAGTTGGTGGAAAATAAGGGTTTGTTTTGGTGGAAAATAACGATTTATTGGGGAAAGTCACCGGTTTTGGTAAAAGATCGTGGTTTGTTGGTGGCAAATGGTGGGATATTGGTGAAAAGTTGTGGTTTGTTGGTGAAAAGTCACGGTTAGTTGGTGCCAAGTGGCAGTTGGTTGGTGAAAAATCATGGTTTATTGGTGAAAAATGAGTTTATTGGTGAAAAATCATGGTTTGTTGGTGCCAAATCATGGTTACTCGGTGCCAAATCATGGCTTGTTGGTAAAAAATACGAATTTATTGGTGAAAAATCACCATTTTTGGTGACAGATCGTGGTTTGTTGGTGCCAAACCATGGTTTGTTGTTGCCACATGGCAGCTTGTTGGTAAAAATAATGGTTTAATGGTGAAAAATCAGTTTATTGGTGGAAAATGGTGATTTGCTGGTGACAGATCATGGCTTGTCGGTGAGAAATCGCGGTTTATTGGTGACAAATCGTGGCTTTTTGGTGAAAAGTAACGGTTTCTTGGTGACAAATTGCCGTTTGTTGGTGACGAGCTGCGGTTTATCGGTGATACCGCGCGGTTTGGTGGTGACAAGCCGTGGATTGGGGACAAATCTCGTTTTTTTGGTGAAAAATCTCAGGCTGGTGGTGACGAACGGCAGCTAATTGGTGACAAAGCGCGGGTTGGTGGCGAGGAACCGCGGGCTGCTGGTGACAAGTTGGGGTGTAGTGGTGGCAAATCGTGGCGTTTTGGTGACAAATCTTGGTGTTTTGGTGACGATGGTGGCATTTTGGTGACAAATCGTGGGGTTTTGGTGACGATGATGGTGTTTTGGTGACAAATCTTGGCGTTTTGGTGACAAATCTTGGTGTTTTGGTGACAAAGATGGTGTTTTGGTGATGAATCTTGGTGTTTTGGTGACAGTGGTGGGGTTTTGGTTGACAAATCTTGGTGTTTTGGTGACAACAGTGGCATTTTGGTGATGAATCTTGGCGTTTTGGTGACGAATCCTGGGGTTTTGGTGACGATGGTGGCATTTTGGTGACAAATGGTGACGTTTTGGTGACGAATCGTGGCATTTTGGTGACAAAGAGCAGTTTGTGGTGACAAATCGTGGCGTTTTGGTGATGAATCGCGGCGTTTTGGTGACAAATTGTGCCGTTTTGGTGACAGTGGTAGAATTTCGGTGACGATGGTGGCGTTTTGGTGACAAATCTCGGTATTTTGGTGACCCTCACAGCTACACATCCAGACCTTACCCCAGCACATCCCGAGGGCACCCCAAACCGCTCCCCGTCACCGCCGCACCCATGGGTGCCCCCGGTTTTGCTCCGTCTCGGTCCCCCCCACCCCAAATGCCCCCCCCCCAGCCCCGGGGGTGGCTCTCGGCCGGGGGCGTCCCCTCGTCCGTCCCCCTGTCCCCCTGTCCCCCCTCCCAGCCCCGTTCCCCCCCCCCCCCGCTTGCTTTTGCGTCCCCACTAACCCCCCCGGCTGCTTCCTCCTCCTCCTCTTCCTCCTCCCCCCCTACAGCCCCTGGGGGCCGCTGCCAGGAGGGCTGGGCTGGGTGGGCCAGGGCCGTCCCCGTTAATTAATGGGACACCCCGTTAACATCCCTGTTAATTAATGGGACACCCCGTTAACATCCCTGTTAATTAACGGGACACCCCGTTAACATCCCTGTTAATTAACGGGGACACCCCGTTAACATCCCTGTTAATTAACGGGACACCCCGTTAACATCCCTATTAATTAATGGGACATCCCGTTAACATTCTTACTAATTAATGGGACATCCCGTTAACATCCCTGTTAATTAATGGGGCCATCCTGTTAATATCCCTATTAATTAATAGGACATTCCCGTTAACATCCCCATTAGTTACTGGGCTGTCCCGTTAACATCCCTGTTAATTAGTGGGGCCATCCTGTTAACATCCCTGTTAATTAATGGGACATCCTGTTAACATCCCTGTTAGTTACTGGGACATCCCGTTAACGTCCCTGTTAATTAATGGGACATCCCGTTAACATCCCCGTTAGTTACTGGGACATCCCGTTAACATCCCTGTTAATTAACGGGGCCATCCTGTTAACATCCCCATTAGTTAACAGGATATCCCGTTAACATCCTGTTAGTTCCCGGGCCATCCATTAACATCCCTGTTAATTAATGGGGCCGTCCCATTACCATCCCCCATCAGTTACTGGGACATCCCGTTAACATCCCTATTAATTAATGGGACATCCCGTTAACATCCTCGTTAATTACGGGACATCCCGTTAACATCCCCGTTAGTTACATGGGCATCCCGTTAACATCCCTGTTAATTAACGGGACATCCCATTAACATCCCTATTAATTAATGGGGCCATCCCATTAACACCCCCGTTAGTTACCAGACCATCCCATTACCACCCCCGTTAACTAACGGGACATCCCATTAACACCCCTATTAATTAACGAGGCCGTCCCGTTACCATCCCTATTAATTGCCAACCCATCCCATTAACCCCCCATTAATTACCGGGGCTGTCACCTCCCCCCCAAACCCCCCCCCCCAAGCCCTGATCCTCCTGACACCCCCCCTGGGGCAGCAATTTGGGGCTGTGGGGCCTCTCCCTTCCCCCCCAGACCCCCCAAACCCCCCCAACCCCTCTCCCCTCGGCTCAGCGTGGGGCAGGGGGCGACCCCCGGGGGTGGGGGCTGCGGGGAGACCCCCGGGGGGGGGCCGGGGGCTTGCGGGGCTGCCACTAACCTCTGGCTTTTCCTTCTCTGTTGCAGCTTCCCGCGGGGCAGCAGAAGCTCCCTGGAGCCTCCCCGTCCCCCTCCCTCGCTCCCCCCCCCCCTGGGGGGGGACGCCCCCCAGCTGCCCCCCCCCCAAATGCCCTCCCCGCACGCCGCCCGCCCCCCCTCGCAGCCCCAACCCCTCTCCCGCCCCCCCTCCCGCCCCCCACTCGCGCCCCCCCCTCCCAACCCCCCCGCCCCCCCTCCGAGCCCCTCGCCCGCTCCTGCACCCCCCAGGCCCCCCTCGCGGGGGGGCTCTACGTCATCCAAAACCCCCTCGCCCCCACGCCCCCCCTGCCCCCCCTGCGCCCCCCGTCCCAACCTCCGGCCCCTTTCCAGCCCCCTTGCGAGGGGCAGCCCCCGGCTGCGGCCCCCCCGGACGCCCCCCACTCCCACTCCCCCCATTTCCAGCTGCAGTTCCCCCCCCAGGGGGGGGGGGCCAAGCCCCCGACCCCCACCCCGGGGCTCCACCTGGGGGAGCCTCAGCGGAGCTTTCAGCTGGTGCCCGGCCCCTTCCCCCCCCTGCCGGCCGCCCCCAGCCCCGCTCCTCAGCAGAAGCAATTACTGGACAGGTTCCCGCAGGTAATTAAGAGCTAACGAGGCCGGGGGGGGGCTCCCCCCCCCTCGCTTTAGGACCCTAAGACCCCCCCCCCCCCCCCCGTCAGGGTGCTCGGGGCGCCCTCGGGTGCGTGCGACCCCTCGGGATGGGGAGGGGGGGGCTGCGCAGGGTGTGGGGGGGGGCAAACTGGGGCCACGAGGCCCTCATTAGTGCCCCCCCCCGCCTAATTAAGGGGTGGGGGGGGCAAAAAATGGGGACAAAAAGGGACGGAAAGGGCAACGAGCGTGGGTTTTTTTTGGGGTTTGGGGCCCAGTGGCGCGGAGCAGGAGCAGCGCGGCGCGAGCAGACCCCCTCAACCCCCCCCCCCCAAATCCTTTTTGGGGTGGGGGGCACCTCCTGAGCCCTCCTCTCGCCCCCCCCCAGGTGCCGCAGGGGCTGATCCTGCAGGCCAAGCAGCCCCCCCTCCAGCCAGCCCGCCCCCCCGCTCGGCCCCTTCAGCAGCCAGCCCTCCTCCGTGCTGGTCAGCAGCCAGGGGGGGGCCGTGACCACCACGCCCGCCCCCCCACACAGCCACGCGCCCCCCGCCGGCCCAACGCCCACCACAGGTTGGTGACCCCCCCCCAGACCTCGTTACCCCCCCCCCAAACCTCATTACCCCCCCCCAGACCTCGTCAACCCCCCCCAAACCTCATTACCCCCCCCCAGACCTCATTTACCCACCCCCCCCAGACCTCGTTACCCCCCCCCCCCCAGCCCCGGCATGATTTGGGTTGGGGCCATCCTGGGGACTTTTTGGGGTTCTGGGGGGGGCTTTTTGGGGTTTGGGGGGGCTTTTTTGGGGTTTTGGATGGGTTCTGGGGGGAACTTTTTGGGGTTTTTGGGGAGCTTTTTGGGGCTTTGGGGGGGCTTTGGGAGGTTTTTGGGGGGCTTTGGGGGCTTTTGGGGTTTTCCAGCACCGCAGGCGAAGCTCAACCCGGTGCTGGCAGGACCCTTGAGTGGGGGGGGGGCATGCGGGTGACCCCCCCGTGTGTCCCCCCCCAGGTATCGCCGCCCCGGCGCCTGCCGAGAGCAAACCCTTCCCCAGCGCCCCCACGCCCATCCCCGCTGGGAAGGGGGCCGCGGCCCAGGGCAAGCCGGGCCCCCCCCCTCGCCATCCAGCAGCCCACCCAGGTGAGACAAATCTCAAGGTTTTTTTCACCATTTACCCCGTTTTGCTGGGAATTCGCCCCATTTCGGAGCCAAGCTGGACACTGCCCCAGCAAGAAAACTTTGGGGGATTCGTTCCCCTGCAGGGCCAGGCGCTGTTTTTTGGGGGGAATTTTGGCTTTTGCCACAAATTTCGGGGGGCACAAAGCAGAACAAAACCTATTTTTGTGCAGAAATGGGTTTTTAAAACCGCCGAATTTCCACCTGAGCAGGGAGGGGGGGGGGGGAAGCTCCTCCGCTTCTCACCACATCAGAGGTCGAGGAGCTGCGATGTGGTGGATTTGGGACCCCAAAACTAATTTTTTTTGGTTTTTTTTTTCTTTTTTCCCTCTTTTTTTGCAGGCGAAGCCCGGAGTGATCAGCTCGGTGTCGGGCCTGAACCTGGCCAAAGGCCCCCTGCAGATCCAGGTGGTGGGGAAGGGGCTCCCGCAGCTCGTGCCCTCCGGCCCCGTGCAGACCCCAACCCTGGTGAGGGCTCGGGGGGGGGCTCCCCGGGGGGGGTCCGGCGCCCACCGAGCTGGGACGGGAGCCGTGGATCCCGAAAATTCTCTTGGAATTCATTTGGGGACCCCACAAAGGATCCTTACATCCACCCGGGGGGGGGTCTCCATGCCCAAACCCCCCCCGATTTCTTGCTCCAACCCCCCCTCACCTCATCCCTGCCCTCCTAGGGCAGCCGCCACCCCTCCCAACCCCGCTCGGGGTCCCTAAATCCCAAAAAGAGGAGGAATTCCCCCAATTAGAGGACCCCCCCCGCAGTCCTACATCTGCCCCCCTCACCTCTGATATTTTTTCCCCCCCCCCCAGTATGACAGCAAGCTCGGCAGCCTGAAGAAACCCCCCACACTACAGCCCAGCAAAGAGGCTTGGTGAGTGCACGGCGGGGCCAAAAAAACCCCTCCCATTTAAGCAAATTGACCATTTTTCAACCCAAACCCTCATCTGGGGCCGCTTTGGGGGGCGACTTTCCCAATTTCCAACCCCCCCCCCCAAAAAAAAAAAACCAGGCTCCTCGCGGGAGTCCTCGGCGGCTCCTCGCCGCGGCGGGGGCTGCGTGGTGATTTCGGGGCTCCTCTCCCCCTTTTTCTTTTTTTTTTTTCTTTTTTTTTTTTTTTTCCCTTTTTTTCCCTTTTTTCCCCCCAGTTTCCTGGAGCAGCTGCACAAGCAGCAGGGCGCGGTGCTGCACCCCCGACTACAAATCCTCCTTCCGCTCCTTCGAGGACGCGCTGCAGCGCCTGCTGCCCTACCACGTCTACCAGGGGATGCTGCCCTCCCCGCAGGACTACAGGAAGGGTGAGCGCTGCGGGGGGGGGCTGCCGCGACCCCCAAATCACTGGGGGGGGCACGGCGGGGCCAGATCTGCTTTAAAAATGCAAAAAAAATTTAAAAAAAAGGGGCACGTGCGCTGGTTTTAGAGCCAAAAAAAAGGAAACGGCAGCGGTGCCGTCGCTCCGAAAAGCGTGAATTCCCGGGGCAGCACCCAAAGGTCCTCGGGGTCATCAGGGACAGCACCCGAGGGTCCTCGGGGTGATTAGGAAGGTCCTCGGGGTCATTAGGGACAGCACCCAAAGGTCCTCGGGGTCATTAGGGGACAGCACCCAAAGGTCCTCGGGGGTCATCAGGGATGGCACCCAAAGGTCCTTGGGGTCATTAGGGACGGCACCTGAGGGTCCTCGGGGTCATTAGGGACGGCACCCAAAGGTCCTCGGGGTGATTAGGAAGGTCCTCGGGGTCATTAGGGACAGCACCCAAAGGTCCTCGGGGTCATCAGGGACAGCACCCAAAGGTCCTCGGGGTTAATAGGGATGGCACCCAAAGGTCCTTGGGGTCATTAGGGACAGCACCCAAAGGTCCTTGGGGTCATCAGGGACAGCACCCAAAGGTCCTCGGGGTCATCAGGGATGGCACCCAAGGGTCCTCGGGGTCATTAGGAAGGTCCTCGGGGTCATTAGGAAGGTCCTCGGGGTCATCAGGGACAGCACCCAAAGGTCCTCGGGGTCATTAGGGACGGGGCGAACCCCGCACCCGGGGGCTCCCCGGGGTGTTTTCTGAAGATCCCGAGCCCCAGGAGCCCCCCGGCTGAGCACCAGAGCCCCTCACAGCCCCCCCCCCCCCCTCTTTTTTCTGCCCCCCCCAGTGGACGAGGAGTTCGAGGTGGTGTCTGCCCAGCTGCTGAAGCGCACGCAGGCCATGCTGAACAAATACCGCCTGCTGCTGCTGGAGGAGTCCCGGGTAAGGCCTGGGGGGGGGCTGCACACCTCACGGGGGGGGGGGGTTGGAGGTGGTCC